>NW_025109939.1:627769-655327 GCF_011392965.1 Frieseomelitta varia | reverse complement strand
TTAAGGGGGGGGGGGGGACAATTGTTTCAACGATGTCGTCCGTTTTAACAACAGTCAACTGATGGTTGATCTTAGCTGCAAATCTTCCGCACAGATAGCCGATAGTCTGATGGCTGATAAATATTTCGTTCAACTTTTGCTTTCTATGTCGTTCTTTCGTTAGTCCCGTCCAAAATGTACAGAAGATGGGCCATTTACATTGTTTCCACGACGATTGTCTTTCCATTTATGAAAAATTGAAAAAAATATATAGAATGCACATAATATGCAGAAATATGTAAAATAGTATAATAGATTAGTAATAATAAGTTTGTTCATATCGTCAATCCGTAACGATTCTTTTTTTACAAATAAATTAATCAAATTCAAAGTTTTGATCTTTCCTTCTTGATTTTTCATTTTGAAATCGACGTCAAACAGACAATTGTTAACGAGATCGTGTATATTTTCTTCTTTTTAAAACAAGCTTGAAAAATCAGGTATCGCACAACGAGTTTGCGATTTAAAATGAAGTTGGTTACATTTTAAAATATATACATATGTACGTCCATCTATTAGAAAAAGACGCAGTTACTTTTAGAACAACCCAATACAAGCTGCTCCCATTATTTTATCCAAGCGCTGTATATGCACACGTGCATACACCGATATTGATTAATAAATCTTAAGATTTGCCGGAAAACCTTGAACATTTTCCAGTATTCGAGCTTTTAACGTACATGCCGCAAATTCAGCGCTGAAACAATACTACTCTAACTATAAAATTCAGTTAGAAATTCGTGCAAAATTCAGAATAAACTCTCGCGTAAACCTTTAGAAAGCCTTGTTCTTGAATCCGTCTCTGGCGGAAATTGTTACTATTTGTT
This sequence comes from Frieseomelitta varia, assembly GCF_011392965.1. Classification (NCBI taxonomy): domain Eukaryota; kingdom Metazoa; phylum Arthropoda; class Insecta; order Hymenoptera; family Apidae; genus Frieseomelitta; species Frieseomelitta varia. The sequence goes on along the minus strand of NW_025109939.1, from coordinate 654,461 downwards.
CCGCGCTTGATTCGATTAGAAATCATATTTCAACTATCGTCGCGTAGTGCGATTTTTCGCGAAGAATCCAACAGGCAGATGCTGTCCGAGATAGGTATGTAGTAATTTTTGCTACGATTCGAGAACACCGCAACAAAACCGTAGAATGAAAAAAGTTTATATGAACGTTGTGAAATGTACACGATTGGTACATGCACGTACACACGTGTGACGTTTTCTCGTTACGCTAGGCGAACCGCGACAAAAATAAACCAACGTTTATTCGTAGAATCGGTTATCTGTTGGTCAAAATTTCCAGCTGCCTTCCCGTGCGTTATTAATCGACGAGATTGTTCATAATTCACCGCTTCTCTACATCTCCTTTTTCTTCGTATTTTCATACAACGCCGCGGGCCACCGAGACTCGGCGTGCATTGTCATCGTTGTATTTTCACTTTCGAAACGCGACACGCCTACAATTGAAAAAACGTTTTGAAAAAGAAAAAAAAAAAAAAACGCTGGAGACCACGCCGTTCACCGCGAAGGTCGTGTGAAAACGCAGAGAAAGAGAAGGAGGTGAAGCCCCGATTTTAAATACCGAGCTAACCCATCGCGAAGGCCGCGGACGGGCTCACGCTCGCGACGTTGGCTGAAAGGTCAGGGGTGAAAATATAAAATAGTACGAGAGGTCACGATGCACTCCTTTTCCTAAAGATAATTTGCTGGGGCTCGTGTGGGCGTGACGCGTTCCTTTTTTTTCTTTTTTTTTTTGGCTCGCGACGAACGTGAAACGACGGAGAGCGAATGCAGCACACGACGCATCGATCACGACGACATCGATCGTGCGATTGGTAGTAGCTCGCTTCGAACAATCTAGGTAATTCCTGACACAGCCGACGCTCGTCGAAGCACGCGATCCCGTGCAAATCCGACGCCGTTTGCAAGCCAGCCACGGAACAACGAACTCCGCCGCGTAAAGCAAGGGAAGAAAAGTCGAGGTTTTACCGGTATCGAGGCCGAGTGACTCTAACGAGGCCGAGCGAGATAGGAGGCGAACGATCTCCCGATCTCCCCCGGGAGGTTTTAATGATCGGACCACCAAATTCCATAAACCGACTTGGTATCGAATTACGTCGCGGCTATGCAGCTTTCATGGCGGTGTTCGAATTTTAATGCGCGTAACGCGCGCACCACCGCGCACGAGAACGTCTGCTACGAGAGCCTCTGCCTATCGTGCAGCGGCTCCCTCTCGGGCTTTACGATATCGCGAAACGCCTCCGGACCCGTTTTAAGTGCGATGGACGTCGTAAGCTTTACGATCGTCCTACAGCCGACGGCCCACTTTCGCGATATTACAAATCGTTCCGATTTTCCGCTTCGAGCAAACGGCAACCTAGGCGCGACGCTCTTTCCCACCGAAATCGTTACTCCCGAATGCGAACCCGAACGCGGCGACCTCTCCTCCCCTGTGAAAGCGAATTTTCAATCGTGAAGGAACCGCGATACACTGCCGATTTTTCTTCTCTCTTTTCTTTTTTTTTTTTCTTTTTGTTTCGCGAGAAAAAGCCAAATTCCAAACGTTATTTTCCTTTCGTATTGCCACAATAGCTAACTCGACCGAAATATCGATTTTGCTTTGTGTCGCCGACAGTGAAACACAGCCGTTGTGATATTTTCTACGTGCATCGGTGAACGTCGCGCGTGTGCAACGACGAGCGCACGGATCACGCGAACAACTCTTTCGTGTCTGTTGGAAATCGGATCGCAACCTGCGACCCGCTACGCGGGTAACTGTTACTTCACGAATGTACTCTGTAATTAGTTGCTTGGTAAATAGCTGTTTAGACGTCGCCGTCCTTCACGCCTCCTACTTAGTCGCGAGTTTAAACGTAACTTCGGAATCAGCCAGCTGTTGATTAGGTGATTAATCCTAGCGACTTGTTCTTAAACAGGATCTGAACCGTTTACCGAAATTCGCGCCGATTTAATCGCCGATTATTGCGAGCGACGATCGTTTCGCCGTAAACGGAGAACGATTTTTAGAGCAAGACAAAGGTATATTTTTAGAGCACGATAGAGGAGATAATTATTTTGGGGATGAATCTGTGCGAACAATACGCATTACATCGACCAATTCTGCTAGGTATCATTATTCCGTAACGAGCTCTAAAAACGAGCCATTTTCACCGAGCCATCGCCCCATCTATACGGCGGAAACAATCCCTCCTACAAAAAGGAAGCTTGAAAACCGCAGCGAACCACCTTATATGCAAATTCAACAGCCCCCTGATCATACTACGCTGGATAAAGTAGCCTGTGGGGGAGAAACGATCTCGACCAGTGTTGAATAGATAAGCGCGGGCGGTATGCCTTTCTCATCGAGAATTCATTTAACGCGGTCAGCGTTTCATAAAATTAGCCGATCTTACACAGCGTTCCAACACATGTGTATAACTTCCACTAGAATGATAACAAACAAACGGCGTGCTCCTTTTGGGAAATTATTAACTCTCGTCTGAGCAAACTCTTCGAGCCTCGCCTAACGAACGCTGGATCTATTTGAATATGTTCGTTTCAACGTCCATAACATCCATTCTTAATTATCTCTAACTTAAGTGTTAAAACTTGTGATGGATAACCGATAAAAAAAAAAGAAAAAAATAGAGATTTGTCCGGTTTTGTTCCACTGTAGAGGACATTGCGAAAGAAAACGGAAAAGTTTTCTCACTTATTCAGTAAGCTTATTCGATGCCAGTCAACTCGAGGAAACAACTAGGAGAGCACATCGCCAGAACAATGTCTGGCTACAATGGCCAATGTTCGACATGATGCTTGCATTGCCAACACTTTGAGCAATATCGTCATTAAAAAGACGATATAAATAATAATAGATGATATCTGTTGAGAGACGATAATACGAATGGTAAAATAAATGGCACGAATAACCGTAATAAATAAAAATAAAAGTAAAATGAAAACGAAAACTTTTTCGTTTCCTTTTTCACAATTTTTTCCAAAATAGAGAAAAAAAAAACAAGCAAATCTCTAAATAGAATTTCTTATTTTTTTTATTTCAGTCCCCTACACGATCCCGAAGTTTTGACAAAATTAAATTACATTTGAGACATCCTGTTTTCCTCGTCTTTTATAGGAACGATGTACTCAAACTACTAAAACTAGTAATTCTAGTAATTTTACCGTCTATTGTAACTAAAGCTTTCAGTATTAATTACCTACTTACTTTCTCTTCCTCAGAAATCTTAGAGCCATGCTCTTTGTAACTCGAATGAGGAATAAGTTTTCTAGCATAGTTGTTCTATTTTCTTTCCTTTGTTTCTCTCTTCTTTCGTGTTCTTATAACGAGCTTGCCTCGTAATAAAACTAAATATTTAACTCAGTTTACTAACTTTCATCCTCGTAATTTTATTTTCCTATCTAATTTTATTTAAGTTTCACTCTTCTCGTTTTACGTTGCGTTCTCCGTAATCTTTACCGTGTACATTATACATTTTCGTATCGTCGGATTTCCATTTCGTATAAACACGTAAATTACATTAAATTACTTTCAATCTGCAGTATAACTTAATCCGAAACTACATATTGTACAGTAATTATAATTATATTATTATTGTAACTAGCAGCTATATTATTTTAAATAATATAACTATGTTACAGTACGTTGAAAAGATGTCGATTTCGATGAAATATCGGGTGAAGGAGACGATAAAGAAATTGGTCGGGTCGGCCAATTCGAACATCAAATTCGAACAGTGGTATTTTATTCGTCGTTGAAACTAACTCGCAGGTAGAAGGTAGAAGTGCGCGCTGATCAAGTCACAGGAATCCCATCTAGGATTAATAGTCCGATATCGTCGATATAGGGAAACAAGCCTCAGGCGTTTTTGCAAAAAAAATTCGCCAGCCATATATTCGGGGTGTGTCTAAATTAACTGACGTCGATCAAGCTGAACGGTCGAGATAGCCGGCCGAGCAGAGTCGATCTCGCAGCGGCATTGGCCGAAGCAGAAAAGTTAAATTAAATTCTACGCGCCACCCATTTCAATTCGTTTCGAACTCCACCGTCACACGTGCAATAGATGAGCGGTAGCGTAACGTACACTCATGCCGGTCGTTTTCATAATCCCGCTCCCTAGAGGCCTACTATAGCTTTTTACGATAATGGCTCGACTATAAAATTTTCCGCAGGCGTTAGTCACTTCCCGAAACATTCTCAAGGTGGAACGCGGTTACGGATAGACGATCGCCCGATTACTTTTCAGCTCGTTTACCCTCGCCCTGGATTCGCAGTTAAATGCGATTCCACGATCGACGACGATTTCGCGGTCGATTTTCAGACAAGTTTCGGATAAAAAGTTCGCGCCTTCGATGATGATTCTTCAGCACCTGGAGGAGGGGGGAGGGAGAAGGGAGGGGGCGGTTTACGCGCGTCTGAAAGCTAGAAAAAGTTCCGGTCGGCATTTCCATAATCCGCTTTCATCCACGTTGCCGTCACATCTTTACGAGCGCGGCCAGCATAAAACCCGGCCATGGAGATCTCGTTCGTTTTGCGAAACAAAAAGGGGGAGAGAAGGTGCGAAGAGCTGTCATACGATAACTCGGAACGCGCATGGGTCGTACCGGTGGCAAAGGTCGCGCGGACGTTATCCTCGGTCTGCCCTTGCTAGCCAGGATAAAGGGACGCGAAACGGTATGGGGAAAGACGGAGGGTCAGGCTAGAAAAAACACGGCAAGAGGGACAGCAATGGCCAAGTGGTGAAAGGACGAGAAAAACGTGAACTACGAGCTGGCTGGGAGAAGAATGAGAAAACGGGAGGAAAGGGGCTGGAATTAATGAGACGTAGAGAAAAAGGAAAAGAGAGACCGGTGGTACATGGTGTGTTTCTTAATACGTGAAACGTAACTGCATCGTACGTTAATAAAGAAACACTTTGCGCAAACAAAAGACAACGATACGTTCGCGAAGGAATCGAACGTGATATCGGAGACACGCGGCGATATCACGCGTAACTGCCGATGAAATATATAGCAATGACAGTTCGGTACATAATCTTAAGCGTCGATCTAACGACAATGAATACAACGAATGCGTCGCGTCGGCAACGAAACTGTCGAAGCCATTGGACACTGGACAACTTCTTCCCCTCGAATTCTTTCGCTCGACGTAACCACCGGAATCCGAGGCGAACTTGCAAAAAAGTTTGACGCGTTCGACAAAAATTTTCCACCGAGATTTTTATCGAGGAAAGCATGTCCGACTATATCGCGAGGAGAAATCAGCAAAATGGCCGGTTGAAGAAAGAGTAGTTCAAAGAGTTTCCAGACGACGTCGAGTACGTCGCATCCAGGGTCCACTACGAGGTCTGACCTCTTCAGGGACGGGTGAATAATAGAAGAGAGCCATCGCAGCTCGAGCTCGGCCAACCTGTATCCTCGCGCCCTCCTTCGAGTGTCCGCTAGTCTGGGATAGTTGTGAATAACGATGCCCGAGGGGAAACCAGCCCCTTGTTGGTATCCTCGTGCCAGCTAACGCAGACCCTCTCGTGATCCGACACTTCCTCTCCCACGTCGCTGGCTACTGACGTACAGTTCACCTTGCTTTCTATCAACTACCCTCTACTTCCGCATACCCATCCTCTCGAGTATTCCAATCCACGAGAAATATCCTCGGCTGGATAATATCGCGCGAAGAGGTATTTATCGGGAGCCACCTCTTATTTCTACACTTCCGTTCTCCATTTCTGTATGGCGGCGAGGAGGAAGGAACAGGAGGGGGGGGGGCGGCATGGAGCCAGGAAATCGAGCGCGAACAACTTTTATCCGAGAACAAGTCTGAACGGAAACAACTGCTCTCCGCTAATATTTCTCGATACGTTTCCACTTTATTCGCTCCGTTCTCGTTCGCGGTTGCGCCATAAAGTATTTCGGTGGCACGAGCGCTGCACCGTCGAAATTTACGATTCAACTTGTTCATCGATCCGAAAGAAGGGCCTCCGTCGACGCACGGCAACTAACGGCAAGATGCAAATAGGCAAGCCAGCTAGCTAGGAGGTCTGTTGGTAATATAAGCGGAGTCAGGAACGGACAAGTTCAAAGCCACCTATAGTATCTAAGTTAACCTGACGTGGTTATTTCTCTCGCAACTTGGATGTAATAATACCGTGTCGAAAATGTCAGTTGCTTATCACGCTTATTGTCCGGCGTTTCTTGTCATACAAACGTTTCAGATGCATCGACGGAAATATTTCGAATAACACTTTTGCAATCTTTTGCAACTTGAAAGAATCCAACGACGATTCATCATCTCTAAGATTATTATTATTATTAGCTTGACACAAGATATCGTTGCAGATATTATTCTCCTTTATATTGTAAATAGTAAATAAATTGTAAATAGTCGCGTTGGCAATACTGAGCTTATCAACTCAATTAAGATTTGTTCGTGTCATTTTTGTCAATAACTTGCTCTCTACGACGATTTTTGTCGCCGTACGATACTCAATCGAAACATATCTTTAATCATTTATTGTTAGATTGGAATAACGTTCTCTAACACGTGATAATCACTTGGAACTAAAATTGAATTCGATTGAATTTCAACCTGCATAATTGTATAACAGTAGTCATTGTCAGTCTTTCGGCCGTTTTGTTCTTTTTACGATCTCTTCGTCTGGGAACATCATATTATGACGAACGAACGACAAAACGCAAGTGTTTCTTACGCGTTCGCTTAATAGCCAAAGTTTAATTACTGGGATAACGGTGTTGGTTTATTAGTGGGTCTAATAATAACGTTGCTCGCGACGCTAAACGAGCGATGAAGCACTACACAACAATACGATAACGAGAATATATAGATAGGTAGGAGAGAGAGAGAGAGAGAGAGAGAGAGAGAGAGAGAGAAAGAGAGGTGCGAAGCGACGCAGCCAGTCGGTTGTCTGACACTACATATTTGCTCGAGAAGACAAAAGGAACTGGTTGCTCGGAAATGGTGCCGAACTATAGGAGTGGATGAGCAAGGAGGGTAAGAGGGTGGAAAACTTAACAATACCCTCAGGCCGATGTGGCACGCAGAGTAGAACTAGAGAGATTGGAGGAGAAAATGCCGTGAGAAGGAAAGGACCAAGTGCCACTAAAAGTGTCATCTCTCATTCTCGCTACTATTTAACCGCGTGTAAAACCAGAACAGAGTGGTATTCGTGTATACGGATCTCTTTGAAACCCGGGAGGGGGTGAAAAGGTATACACATCTGTATATATAAGTACACGCGAAAACGAAGAAGGTACCACGGCCATTTTCTTCCGCGACACCTTCAACTTTCACGGGCACTTGGCCAACGTGGCCATTTCTCCGAGAGAGAATTTCCAATCCTCCCTCGACACCTACAAAATTATCGCAGCTCGCTGCCCGTTTTACAATTCCCGAAGGACCCGTGGAAACGCGGCAAGGATACTTATTTTCCTAGGGAAATAAGCGGCGAACCGAGACCTGGCTGGCTTCTCGAAAATCCACTGGAGACACTTCAATGTGCTTTATGGTCATTTCGTCGCGTACATGTTCCTTCCCGTTCGCTAACTCGTGAGCGAATTTTTAGAATCGATATTTTTAATAGATCTCCTTTCATATCTCTCTCTCTCTCTCTCTCTTTCTCTCTCTCTCTCTCTCTCTCTCTCTTTACAGATATACATTTACTTTCTTCCCGATAACGACTACCAAGGCCATCGGGGAAACCGATTCTTCGTAAGATCTTCTTGTCAACACATCGCGCGATTCTTTCTAGCTCAAGAAACTTTTCCAAACGATCGAAGTGAAAGCTCCGTAACGCTACTAGCGCGAAAGATGTAAATCAAACGCCGCGCGAGTACTGATTGCCGCGAAACCGCAGACGGTAATGAAAGCAACAACCGAGGATCGCGGTTACCTGGAAAGAGCGCAAACATTGAAAAAGCGTACAGTCTCATTGCGGTGATTAAGTAAGAAATTGAACTTCCATGGAAACGCAACTGCGCTGTTGCGCCTTCAATTATCGCTCTCGTAGCAAAAAATGACCACGGACCGGGGCTTTCTCGAGTGCGCTGCCGCGCTACATCCGTATTCCCTTTCCCGACTCGAATAATCACGACTCTAACATTAACGATCCGTTTCGAGCATTCCAATTTCGAACGGAGCAAGAAATGAACCATATCGCGTAGCGCTTTGATATACTGTCATTCGTGAAATTGTTCATACTTTACTGTACCTGTAGTTTCGTAAAAAGGAAATCGTGGATGCAACAATCTAGTCGTCCTTGTTTTAAAGCGTGAAGCCTCTACTTTGACAATCCTAAATTTTTTTCAATGATGTTTTTACGTCATGTAACAAGTGGGAAAGTTTTCGAAAATTAAAAGTAAAAATCACTGAAACATTTTTCTCGTAACTAAATCTGTCACGGTTTTGGAGGTTGGAACTTTTTCTTTCTTTTCTTCGTAACGAGCTCTCAAAATTTTCTGTACGACATTTTTTGGCCATTTTATTGATATTTAGACGACAAAATGTTAAGGTTTCCTGAACTTTTGTCACTCAATTGTAATATTCAAAGTTCGATAAAATAGCGAAAAGAATCATACAGTAAGCTTCAAAGCTCGTTGTAAAAAGAAGACTTCAATTTTTAAGCTCTTGGCGAATCGTGAAAGTGATTTTAGAAACTAGAGATTTGGTCTGAATCTTTACCATTTTCGAGAATAAAAGCACCCAACACGTGATGTGATATCTTTAAAAAAGATGAACTTAGGATTGTCAGAATAGAGACTTGACGTTTTAAAAGGAAGCAAAGTGAATTTTTGCACAATTGTGTTTAAAAAGTCGTAATTTAAAATATCGATAATCCTTTATCGTACACCAACAATTTTGCGAATATTTGTCTTTACCGTTTCATCATGAATTTGTTGTCGAGTATTTGAAAATAACGTTACAACATACGAAAGGTAACGATTTCAATGAAACAATCTCAAAAATAATTGAATTTCTGACAGTGACTCGCAACTCACACACAATTGATCGAGTGATACACTGAATTTAATTAACGATACACGTCCATTTTGTTCGACCACAAATCTCAAACTAGCGCGGATCGACGAGGCAACGTTTACGCTTTCCAAAAAAAAACATCAAAAGTTACGAACGCGGTACAAGTGTTTTGGGCCATGTTTTTGGCCATGTTTGTGACATTCGATCAATCGTGTGAGTCGGTTTATGTACAGTTTGCCGCGTGTTTTGAACGTAATAACTTTCAATCGAGAGAAACGAGCCACGAGCAAACGTGGTGACCATAGCAGAAAGCAAAAGAACGCATTTTCTCGAGCGTACTTGTGAAATAAATGGGCACGCGAAATTCGATTAACGAGTAGCTGGTTCGAAAATTCGTCTGTTTCGGAAATACGTCGTTCGACGGAATACCTTTGCCCGACGACGTTCATCTCGCAAAAGTTTCGCGCAGCAACCACTCGAGCACATAAACTTTGCATATTGCACGTACAATCGCCGGGGAACTTGCGACGCACTTAGAAAACTCGCGAGAGAGAACCACTTCGATTCCATTCTTCCGATTATGCCGTTATATACGTTATAAAGCGCCACGAAAATTGAATACATTCAGAATTTGCATAGAGTTCCATCCCCCATTCTATTACCATAATTTGTAAAAGTCAAATTATAATTTCATTCCCAACTTTTAATGCAGTTCTTTGCATTCGTTAAACTTGGTTTCTTCTCGCGGGATCAATGAGATATCTAACTTTCGCGTGGCGACGCCTTTGGAAGTAGAAACGTGACGGAAACTTTTATCATACTGACGCCTCACCTTATACCGTGCACGTCCAGTCTGCGTTCGCGGTTTGTTTAAACCACGGCTGCCGTTCGACGATTAACCAAAAAAATCGTCCTCCACTTTCTTCACCTCCCTCCCGCTCTTCCTCCCCCTCGCCTTCTTATTTCGAACTGCCTCGACAAAGAATCGCGAGAGTAAGAGTCAGAGTACCTTAGAAAGTGCTTGCTGGTGATAGGAAAGGGAAAAAAGAGTGGACGGTATAATAGCGATTTCCATCAGGGGACGTTTAAGGTAGCGAGCAAAAGAGTTGTCTGTTCTTCCAGCGGCGACGACAGAAGCGAAACACACCCTCCCTCTGCTAAGGGGTGAGGGACTGAATGGAAAATCCACAGGAGGAGCAGACGATGGGCAACAAAAGGGTAGGAGGGATGTTTTCAACGGTCGACTTATTCAAATGAGCCGATAGATTGAGCCACGAAGGTGCCATTTGTTTCTCTCTCCGAGAGTCGTCTTCTTCGCTCCGTATTCCTTCGCCGCGAGTTGCCCGACCCCGAACTAAGAATAATGCCACTGGTAGTGGGCGTGGAATTCAACGATCTTCCGATCACTGTCCCGCAAATTTCAGCAGATGGTACAAAAATTCGTCTCCGTACTTCGTATTTCGTGTATCGATCATTGGTCGAGGTACGAGCGACGTACGTTCTCACGAACGTGTTACGTGAAAAGAACGATCGTAATCCGGTGAACAAGCCTTAATGAGAAATCGGTGTTTAATGAAATTCATCGGTGCCGGTATTCTTTATTGAATGAGTTCTTGATGGTAACCGGCGATACTCCGGATAATAGCCGACAGAGAGGGAAAACCGGCAGCATTAACGAGGTTGAACGGGTCACGCGGTCCAAGACAAGGTTCGAAAGAGAAGAAAGAAAGTAAAAGGTTGCAACGGACTAAAGGGGCATTCCCTCCGATTTTCCGCGTCATTTGTCCGCATCCGGAACGATAGGAAATTTTCTCAGAGCTCGGTCGTCGATACGAGACAAGAGAGAAAATCACTCGACCACACTCGAATTGACGCGTCCGCGTTACGTACACTCTACCGTTCACCATTCCTACGTCCTGCCCTGTCTACATCTTATTTCCTTTTTCTCAATCAATCCTTTTCTCTCCCTCGCACGGTGATTCTCCCGTCTCTGCCCGTTTCCATTATCTTCATTCTCGTTCCTCGTTCGTCAAACGTTCGCCACCGGCATTAAAAATCAACGCGGAAACGGAACGTTATCCTGCTTCCTTCCTTTGTCCCTCGCTCTTTGTTCTTCTTCCGCCCCGACAGCGTGCTCCAACGAACGCGTTGCGCCGTTACCGATATAGAAACATCTCCGGGTAACAAGCCGGTTGTTCCCAACGATCTAGAAAATTTTAATCAACTGGTTGTCGAACGGCCGACAAATTGTTGGGAAGGACCAATCCCTCCCGAATTTTCACCACGCGACTCGTTATCCACGTTTTTCTGGCTCGTCCGTTCACTGAGAACAGCCGATGAATTACGTCGACCGAAAGGGGAAGAAGGAATAGGCGAAAACCGCTGAAAGATGAATCAACGACAGGGCACCGAACGAAAGAACTTTTGACACGATTCCCGATACCGGTGGAGCGGCGTTCTGAATAATATAACGGGACACCGTTGGCGCTTCTGCTCGTGAAATATACACGAAATTTCCTCCGGTCTTGTTCCTGCCTCCTGCTGAAAAAACAAGGGGAGGAAATAGTTCGAGACACCGCGCTACCACGAAAGAAGCCGTGCTTCTGTGTCCCGGAAGCGGTCAGATACGCCTGTATGTATGCTGCTCGGTATACGGGTAACTTTACGCTAGCCGTAAAGAAGGTTAAAAAACGAGACGAAGTTTCCTCAGTGACCATGAAGAAGGAATCTCCCGTTTACAGCGAACCCCGAACACGCGGATCTCTCTCTCTCTCTCTCTCTCTCTCTCTCTCTCTCTCTCGCCTTGCTTTTTTTTCTTTTTCTTTTTACTTCAAAATTTTCCTCCTCTTTTATTATACCTTAAAGAATATGTATATGTATATAAGATAAGAGCAATTGCAGCGTGCTACTGCATGTTACTTCGGAAAGCAGGTTGAGATTGAAACGTGAAATCGGCGTAAGTTCAAAAGCTTTCACGACCTTTGCGGCGCAACCCAGATCCCGAACCGCGAACCCAGAATAGAAACGCGCGATTGATTTCATTATTTGCTCGGGCTACTGATTCAGTCTCGTCTTTTCTTCGTGGGGAACCTGGCCTCCTTTTGTTTCGATCGTTTAGTCGTATTTAATGAGAAATCCCAGGCCATTCGACGATCGGGGTCGAGCGTTCCGTCCCTTACACGAGAACCTGCCAAAGAACTTGCAGCCTCCAACAGCCTCTCCCCTCCCCCCCCTCCCTTCTCCCGCCGATAAAGTTTCTACCTTATAACCTTGGCTAACACACAGGCGGCTGAACTTTTCCTCTGAAACACAAGGAAATCGATTCGGGCAACGCGACGACCCGCGTGCACGTACATATGTATCGGAGAGATGAAAAGTTATTTTCCAATCGCTGGTCGAGTTGCCAGTGAGGTAACCTCCGGCCTCCGGTTAAACGCGCTCGACTCTTACGAACAATCCGGCGGGACGAGTATTCCGAACGAGTATCGATCCCACGGTGAATTAATCGAAGAGGGTTAGCGACCTCGGCTACGTACGTGAAAGATAGACAGGCAAAGAAAAGCGAAACAGAAAACGAGAGCGAATTTACGTCGAGAGATAGCCGTTCACCTCCAACCTACTTCGCCGTCACCTTCCTCCTGCCTCGTGCTCCCTTCTTCCATCCACTACTTCGGCAAGAAGAAGTCGCTTTCCGGCTCGTAAAAGTGAATGCATAAAAGTGCGCGCCATGAATGCATAAAACAGAGAATAAACCCCATCGCCGGGATATTCTTGCTTACTCCTTTCCTCGTGATCGTTTGCACGCGGTGGTTCTCTCTCTCTCTCTCTCTCTCTCACTCTCTTACTCTCTTTTTCTGGTCTTCTTTCGACGAGGTGGAGCCACGCGATACCTTTGGTCGAGCGTGTATCAAGTTTCGCGCGCCTATCGTCGTTCTTGCCCGATCTTACGTCGGCAACCGTTCCCTTCGAGTCGAGACGCCTCCACCTGAGAAGCCTGCAGTGCGCGACGCTCCTTTGACAATTTACCCGACATTCGATTCGCGAGACTTATTGGCACTCTCGTTTCTCTCCGCGCGCACGGGGTGTTCCATCGAGTTGGCAATCGTCTGGGGAGCCATTCGAAGCGCCGCGTGCACTTAGCTTCGGATAAGTACAATTTTCTGCCGTTTCTTCTTTGATTTAACCGTGTGCTCGAGTCTCTCCGTTCCGAAAGACTGTTGCACCAGCTAACGCTGCAACGAGATTACATCGCCGAGAGATGCATCCGATAGAGCATCGCTTTGTACTTTGTCGGATGATTGTGTTAAGGCGAACGATATGTAACACTTATAATATGGATGTATTTCAAATACTCAACATGTCATATCAGGAATTTTTAAAATATTTGTGCGTAGAACTCGCAGGTATTAGGCGATATTTCTTTTTTAGAAAACTCGAAACTGAACGCCCCATAAATTTGGTCAGTTTCAAGTGCGATGAGACCTTCTGCGTCATAAACACGTGCGTATTCGAAGTATCGTGCAAGCAATGGGATACACTTTCCAGAAGAGAATCGTTTCCCAGAATTGCCATCCCATCCGAGTTACTCTCATAGGTAGCATAAGACATTTTGGAAACTTCCCCCATACTTCCTGATTGATCTTAACATATCCCCGCTCCACAACTCTTCAGAGTCTTTTGAAAACAGTAACACACGACCTTGATATGAAGGAAGATTCTGAAGACATTGAAAGATAGAACAGTCAGATAAGAAAGAACACGAGAGAAAAGAGCGTAGTCAAGTAAGAACACAGTGACTTGAACGTTTTAATCAAAGCAAGAAATTAATCGCCAGACATCGGTCAATTTTCGGCTAAGGGTATCTTACGAATTCAGTCGTCATCAAACAAGCTAAACTTCCTGAATCTAGTAGAAGCTATCAAGCTTATTGCAAAATAAAGACAGTGAAAATCAACCAGAGCTAGTCGTTTCTCACAACAGTGGGTGGTCCTTCGAACCCCAAAGAATATACACAAAGATTCCAACACCAGTTGTGAGTATACTTAACAGAATAGGTTCGAGAAAAGTTCCCGAGAGTGGATCTCTCATCGCGGTCTCGGGGCAAGGACACGGCTCGGTTTCGTCCCTCGAACCAACGATGAAACAGATGCTCCGTTTCGTCGAGAACGAACAGTTTCTAACCTCTGCAATCGCGCCTATATTCGCAGTCATGTAGATTTCCAAAATCATGTACATTTCGTAGCTTTTCAGCAGGGAAAATTCGGCTTGAGCGTGGACCGTGCTGTAAAACGGCAAACGAGATGCTTCGAGGGCTTGGTGCACTTAGCTCTAAAAGAGCCCCATTCCGCACCCTTTTCCTGCGTCAACTCCCAGCCGTACTCGTATTCCCTACGCAGAAATGCAATATGCGCATACGCCAGACGTGCCGGGGATAACACGGCGCTTCGCACATGCGACCGTTCGCAAAATACTCACGAATACGCGATTACCTTACGCTGCGGCGACTTTTTTGAAAAGTCAAGTTTTTGAAAATCTCGCCTCCGCGGATTGGGGGATGAACGAATTGACATCGACTTTTCGAAAACAAAGTTCCAACATGTGAAACACGTGAAACGGCACGAAAAGTTCGAGACAGAACGGAGAAACGACGTGAACAAATTTAATTAAGATGTTACAACGTATCTTTGACAAAATCAAGTACGTCGATTTTTCAAAGACTGTATATTCCGTTATTGCGACTCTTCTAGAATATTCTAGGAAATAATTAACTTGAAGGTTTTTGTCGGTATCTAATGGTAACTGATATTTCGACAAGCGTTTTTCTCGGAATGAAATTTTCAAAATCGACATCAGAAATGTCTGAAAGACAACTAGACTAGAGTCAATTTGAGTAAAAATTTGGGGTAATATTCGTAAAGCCATTATCTTGATGAAGCGAAATTGTCGATTCGTTTCTATTCTTCTTTTTTTCTGTTTATTAAGAAAAGAAGTTGAGAACTTATGACGAAAATTACATGTTCAAGTTCAATTAGTTGTCAGTTTTTTAAAATTGACATTTTAAAAATTTCGGCTAAAAACAAGTATTAACTTCTTTTGTAATTAATGTGGCACAATTTTAATAATGGAATGACAGTACAACATATATGTACCAACGAAACGACAGATTTATTGCGATCAAAGTTCGGGACCAAAGTTCTTATCTGAAATGTAACACCAATTGGCTACTCATGCGATTTCATCCCGTTGGATTATTTTCTATGGAGTTGTATCAAGGGCATTAATAATTTGCAAATCATCATTGAGCTCGAAAATGAAATTCGACACGTCATTGATGACACTGAACCAAATTATGTGAAAATGCCATTACAAATCTTAAATGTCTTTGTCAAACATTATATTAAAATATAATATTCAATATAACAGGTATTCAATAATATATTATTTTTGCAATTTAAGTTTTACTTGTAAAAAGCAGATAACTATTATTGAAATACCATTCAGAGTAATTTCCAGTTTAATATTCATTCCTAACCAGTTCATAATTAGCTGACTTTAAGTATAGTTGATACCTTTTCAAGCTTAATTTTCTCGCAAACGAAAATATTTTATTCTTCCTACTCGACTTATATTTTTCAATGACTTTTACCACTGGATAGGAAAGTATCTCGCGCCTTAGTGAACACAGTCGCGGAATAGGTTCGATACAAATGGCGTTAACTTGTTAATTTGTTCCTTCAGTACAACAGTCTAATGGAGTTAGTCACGTGTTCAACTCAACTAAAACAATCAACTACACCGTGATATCAACTTAGCTCACTATGTTCTTATCCTTACACTACACGGCTAACAAGCCTTGTACCGATAGAAGTTCCCTTTCTTATGACCTGACAATTCGTTTTCATCGATGTTTTTTCTTTCTCGGTGCTCGAGAGCCGGAATATTAGCAGCGACAGAATAAGCTGAACGATAAGACTTCGCCGTCGCTAACGACCTAGCAGAAGCTCGTTGTTGCCAACTTCGTAAGAGATGCCCTCAACGACGTCAACCGTGGAAGGGAGGGGAGGTTTGTAAAATATGGACGAACAAGAGGGAGCAGGAGTTCCGCTCGCTTTCGTATTTTATATCGCGGTCCTCGTGCACATATATAAACTTCCCTTTATCTACAATGGCCGCGTACATCCGCGTAGCGAAGCAACGAAGAAAAGGATCGAGGTACAAACTCGGAAGGTTCGTCGATGAGGAGGAGCGGATGTGACGCAGCTCGAGTGCCGTTTTAACTGTTCGCTCCGGCACACACACACACACACACACACAAATGCAATATAAAGATATTCCCGCGGAACATCCCGTGGAATCGTTGAATGAGTCATTAAATTAGATCCAAGCCACCGGGAGAGCTTTAACTTCGTACGTTTTGATTGCCGCGTATTCCGCTCGTCGAAAATGCTTCACGCCAATAAACGCCGTTATTAACGCTCCAGACTAGCGTTACAAGTTTATTATTAAAGCTGGTTAAAACTGCAAAAGTTTTCGACAAACAGTGCCGAAACTCTGCCTTTTCACGGAAGGAAGACCGTAGGCGAATCTGCGCTCTCTCGCAGAACGAGAGCAGAACTACGTGTGCACCCGAAAAATACAGCATTCTGAACGAAGACTACGTTCAAAGCTCTGTGTAAAATTTCTGAATGGAGAGACGTGTCTTCAACTAGATAAATTGCAAGAAGCAACTGTACAAAGAATTCATCTTTTCGCCACGTAAATAGTAAATAATCCCAAGAAAACGAGCAGCAGACTTTAAATCTGCGATGTGGCGGAACGCAAACATTATATTCAAATCTTAGAATACAATAAGCGCATAGAACAAGCAATTTAGCAGACCGTCAGTGTTCTCTTCGGCCATTAACCCTTTGAGCGCTCACCAAAATTACCATATAAAAGTGTAATACCGAATAAGAAGCGCGTGATCAATTAAGAATGCATTCATCTTTAAACATGTACCTTTTGATACATCTATTCAATATATTTTAATCTACTTCTTTGAATTTATCCTGTGCATTATTCTCTAATCCGACACCGGTTAAATATTCAAAGGGTTAAGCTGCCAATGCCGAGAGGAATTTCACGAACAGTGACTTCGTCATCGCAAAAAGTGCAACGTTTTCAATTATTTATATCCTGACGGTGCTTGAAAGTACCGCTTTACGTTTTCTTTTTCGTGTTACTCAAAAAGATATGCAAAACATTTATAAATCGTTGAAAGATGGCAAGAGGATATTTATACGTTCTTGCTTTGTGAACTGCCACGTTTTCTTCCCTATCATCTCACTCGCAAGCTTCGACGATATTTATAACTAGCACTTTCAATGTAATACGTTACATAATTAAATTATTATAAAATATATTTTCATTTCTCGTGTGTTTACGATATACCAAAAGTTATTTAATGACATATAAATATGGAAAAATTTGAAAAATTCAACCTTTTTAAGTTACGTGTGTTTTAAAAGATAAAGCAGAAGAATTTTTTTGATTTTGCAAAGTTAATTTAATTACAAATGTTTGAAGAATATATCTAATTGAAAATACAGTTAGATATATTTTTTCTTTCCTACAATATTCACTGTTAAAATGTCTTAGTTTAGGAAAAAAGATCCTCTCAGAACTTTTTTATCACTTCAAATGTATTTTCAACTCTTTTTAACCCATTAAAGAGCAATGCAAAAAAGCACTTCTTCAAACGTGTTTTCCTTGAAATCTCATCCTTTGATATAGTTGACGCGATATTTCAAGTTCCAGTTGACGGGCTGACATAAAATTCTGAAAGTATCTTCAGTGGAAATTTTGTGCTTGAAAATAAGACAAAATAGAGATTCTTACTCTCTAAATAAAGACGATCTTTTTCACGAAGTTGTAACAATTTAAAGTATGGACAATTTTCCATCGTTGCAACATACGTTCAGTTATTTACTGCGTATACAAGATACGAATAAAGTCAGCACCAATAAAGTCAGAAAAATCCGCTGAACGAACCATCATCGAGCATGAAAGAACCCCGTCGAGTCCCGTAACGCGTTTCTGCGATGAATCGCGGAGAGTCGAGGATATTACGGTGGATCGTAGTTCCGTCGCGAATGAATTTCACGAATGTCACGAGACGGATCGAGAGAATCGAGAGAATCAGCGTGTAAAACGATCGAGGCCATCATCCTATCGCGGCGCGCGCCAACCAGATATACGCGTTTCCAAGCATTTCACCCAGCCGCCACCTTCGGATCAACCGATCGTTTTGCCCCTTCTTCCCCATATATTCGACACAATATAGTTCTACTTTAATATATCATCGGTATTATCGACTGCCGCGGAACGCGACAAAGGCAGAACGCCAAGAGAAAAATCGAGGCGCGCTGAAACGCACCGAGGTGACAGGGGAGCATGCAACGGTGAGCCGAAATCGACAAAGACCTCGGGAAAGACCCCGGTTTCGCAAGGGCAAAGGGTAAATGGAATGGGGGATAGCAATATCGATGAACCTTCCATCTTCAGGATTTTCACCTTGCTTCGACGAATGATAAAAAAGACGGGGCAATAACGCGCGGCTGAATATGAGCTGCTGTGAACTCTGGCGTGTTTGACAATGCGAGTGAATACTCGGGGCACTTTGAGGGAAGACACGACCGGGGGGGAAGGGAATAAAATTTTTCGATTCCCGGCCTCGTGCCGCGGCGTTTCATTCAACGAACGAAAGGGCGCAGGGAATTTTCACAGAGGAGCGTACGAAAGCAATCAATCGGTCGCAAATTGTACGTTTGTTCGATAAATATTAAAATTTTCGCCTGCTGCTGCGGGTTTCCACGATAAAACGATAACACCGCAGCGATTGCGAGGAATTAACCGGCTATGTAGATAATTCAAAGCTCTCTCGAAACAAACAAAAAAAAAAAAAAGCAAAAAAAGAAAAAATACAATTCTCCGCGCTAACTCGTTTACGGACTAGAAACAATTCGATTAAGTTCGTTCGGCACTCCGAGCGAGAGTCGCTCGATTCGCTAAATAAAAGGCAGGAACAACCAGCCAGGGAAAAGAGAGTATCGCTCGATTGAAAGACACGAGCAACGTCCAGAAATGGGTAGACGATTTCAACGGAATCTGAAAGCGCGAAACGTTAGAATACAACGGGATCGTGAGAACAGCTGAACGCAGTTAGAAGGATAGCCAAGCAGAATTTGGACGCTAAATTTGCTCGATGCTGATACCGTGCCAGCACTTCATCTACATCTAAATAGACCTATTCTTCTTTTCATCTCGAGAGCGCGCCTATTTACACCAAAAGAACATCCCAGCAATGCAGGCTTGATTTCAATTAAGCTCGCCAACTCCACCGAGATTTTTTCACCTCTCGCTTCTCTGATGCCTCCATTCATCATGGCGGTAAGGCAACTTGCACGTAAGCGAACAGCACGATGCAGTAAAAATATGTTTCTCCATTTCTTCCCTTTCTTTCTTCCTTCGTTCTTCTTTCCTTTTTCTTTCTTTTATACCAGGCGTCGGCGAGCAATATCGGAACGTAAGAATCAAAGGGAACGAATAAACGCATCGCAATTCTCTCAAACGAGACTTGACAGAAGCAAACACGAACACGCGAATTGCGAGGTAATTCTAAAAAGATAACAGTTTGGCTATTTAATCGGATATTTAAGAATCGATCGTACGTTCGCGCAGAGGAATTTTTGTCGAAGAAGACAGAGGATCTAAATGGCGGAAGAAACGAAGAGTAGTTTGTATCAAAGTGGACGACAAAACCCTCGATGTAGATAGGTTTCCTTGATACGTCCGTTGCTCGACGAAGACGAGTTTTTCCATCGCAAGGCGGAGACGGTACGAAGACGTAAAAGCAAGCGAGTGAATAGTTGAAAATTACAGTGAACTCGTCCGTGAGAAGGAATGCTAACCTCTTTTCCGCTTCTGCGTATCCTCCTCTTCGCCGCCCTCTTCCCCTCGTGTTTCTTTTCCTCCTAGTTTCCGCAAAGAATCTTCCAATCCTCGCGACAGATATCACGATACGACTATGATAACACGTTAGCACAGGGAAATGCGCTACCAGCTAGAAACATGGATGGAATTCCTTCGTGCAGAGCTAATTATTCAAAGCAACGCAAGTTACTCTTCTGTATCGATTTATGCTTTTGAATTAAGCAGAAAAGCGTACGACTGGTTGACGTTCACAGCAGAAAACTCTCCCGTGTTGTCGTAAGTATTGCAATAATTACGATCGTTTACGAACACGCGACTTTCATAATCGTATTAGGCGTACAGGAGCAGAAAACTTACGTACCGATTCACGTAGCTCCGGGGCTCGTCGACGAAGCTTTCTGCTGGCAACTCGAAATCTGAAAAACGAAAAGAAAAAAGGGATGTATATGCAGTTTAAACTTGCGTTTCAAAGAATTTTATGAAGGCGAGCGTGGAAAACGCCGGTTCAGAGAACACTTTACCGAGACGGATATTTCTGCATGCGCGGATCGTCTAGCGAGTTTTCATACGCAAAAATTTGTAAATGTAGATTCTGCACGCGCATCTTCTCCGAACAAAGAAGATGAGTTCACTACATTTCGGAAACAACGTCACGCGTATCATAAACAATCACTTCCTCGAATCAGTGCAGAAATTAATTGCTGTCAGTTCGTGTAAAGTGTTCGTGATAAAACGGTACGTTCGTGAATACTTAAAACGTAATAAATAATACTTCAAATCACGCTGTATATAAGTACTCGTGTGTGTTTCGTATATTAATCAGCATTTATCAATACAGCAAACAGAAACCGTAGCACCTTTCACTTCGTTCAGTTACAATCGAAACATTGTCCGAGTCTACAATAATCGTAGCGACGCCCTTTAAGTTTCATCTCGAGCATCCAACTGATTAAAACTCCGCTCTTAGTCCGAGTTTCCTGCACGGAGTTGCATGACCCTCGAGAAACGCTTGGCCTTTTCAGGCCAAAGTACATTGCCCAGGAATAATTTTACATTTCGAACGTTCCCGAAGATACGCGAGTGATTAGAAAGGATACTTGATATTTGAGGGAGGAAGAAAGGAAACGGGAGGGAAAAGAAATAGCCAGCTCTGGCATGATTTTACCGCTTCGGCCGGCGTAAAACAAACGATTAATCGACTTGCATAGAAAACGAGCATTACGCCGCAGTTGTTAATTGATTTTTCCTTCGAAAGGGAAAAAGGAAAGCCGTTGGAAGCTTTTTAATAGTCACGAGACGATAAGCGAGCAAACTCACGGCGGAAATTCCTGTGAAAACAGTCGATACACATCCAGCTACTGTCGGTGAAATTTTCCTACGGTGTTTAAACATTTAATGGAGTAACGAGAGTCATCGGGGAGCGAAAATCATGAAGAATATCGTCCCCTTTTGTCGATAAAAATTTTATTCAACCGGGAAACCGGCGAGATACCAACGCGCGAAATAGTAGACTTTGTTTTCGTATAATAAAAAAAAAAAAAAAAAAGAAAGGGCACGTGTGCCAACAATGCGTAAAGTGTTATTAATACGAAGAATATATTCACTGCAACGTACATGGCTCTCGTTTGTTGTTGATTGCCAACGTACTGGCTCTCCACAGCTTGCCTCTCATATTAAAGCTTTTTAAATGCCTTTTCACAGTTTAATATTTCGCTGACGAAAGGGACAAAAGAGAATCATTCTAGTGGAAAAAAACGTTTTGCTTTAATCGTTCCCCTTCTATACCGAAGAGATTTTTCACCCCCCGAAAATTATGGCCATATTCGCATGATAATCGAAATAAGCTCGACGAACAGGGAGGTACGTACAAGTGTTTCACACGTGGCCCGACAATCATACTACGTAAAACGATAATACCTTTCGGCGTATTGCGTGCTCCAGAATAACAATTCCCGCACTTGAAGAGAACATCGTCCATTTTAGAACTCGGCGCAACGAAAATTATATATTCCGGCGAATGTTACGAAGTGCTCGACTGATTAGACGCAAGGTGCAGGGTAATTCATTTTGCTCATTCATTATGGATTTTAATACCGGCCGCGTTCCAGAGCCCCATCATAAATTAAAACCTGTCAGACGACAGTCTGACCGAAACGAATAAACTCCGTCGTGATATACTACGACGCGAACGGACAGAATTCGGAATTTTTTTCCCGATCGATCTCTCGATTCTCCGTCGAACAACGGAGTCGTCGGACCCTCCGGCCACAAGGCAATTTATCCGTGCGTACGGATTGCGCGTTCACGCGTGCGTCATTGGTCATGCATAACCTTTCAAATTTCAGTCACCGTCTGCAATCGAAATTATTTTACTCGAAATTATGGATTCCGTTCTCCGTCTGTCCGTAGGAAAATTTGACGCGAAGTCGAAGAGCGAGAGACGAGCGGACGAGAGCGAGAGCGACGCGATCGAACAGGATAAAAATGCAAATACCAGCGGGCGCACCGCCCGGTGAATAGAATTTCGTTAGTATTTGAAACAGCCGGAAATTCCAAGTTATGGCGGCAGCGAGGGGCCCCGCAACGAACCCCGGAACGGTGACCTTATAACACACGCGTGTTCACGTACTGTGACGTTCGCACACTTGCGAGCCTCGTATTCGCACGAGAGCGTGCGAGGAAGGGCCATTAAGAGGTGGTACTAGCTAGTTTTCCTACCGTTTCTTCGCGATACCGCCCCGTCTGGCGAATATATCAGCCCACCCTTTAATTACACGCGTTACGTACGCTCGTTAATTAGGCTCCGGCACGGCGGAATTAGAAAACTCGGCTGAGGGTTGCACGCGAATTGTAAACGACTGTGCCGCGCGATATTTTTGCCAAACGAGAGAGATTCTCGGTCTGATTTCGGTGGAGATCGTTATATCGTCACATTTCGAGGGTCGCTCGCAATATTCTCTGTAATTCTCCGAAAATGTAAATGCCAATTCGATGCTACAAAAGCAGCGTCACGTCCCTTTGCAGCTCACCGCGGTTTCATCTTGAATAAATACATACGGATACTCGCGCGTAGTACTATCTTGGCTTCCGTACTCGAGCGACAATGTGCCGTAGAACGGTCGGCAAGTTTAAGTAGGTACAAACCAACACAAGAATCTTATGGCAGACACCATATTAGTTATACAATAAAAATAGTAAAATAAATATAAATTGTAAATTATACACAATATAAATTATACACGATAGATATCAATTATGAATTATTAATTCTAAATAAATATAATTATAAATTAATATTAATATTTCTATTACTAGTAATAGTAATATAAACGTATATTATACGATATACAATATATAATATAATTAAAGACAACAAATATAAAACATACTTTGTGCAATACTCTGTTAACATTAATTAATATATTGTATCATTACATTACATTATATTGCAGATTGTTTCAGTATTGATAGTACAAGTTGTCCAATTCGTATATTTTCAATTTAATTAGTTTATTCGTTTGTATGCATACGCAGTATGAGCACCAAAAATGGTACGTGGCAAGGAATTTTAAAAATATATATACAAGTTATATATTTTTCAATTTGGCTCGTAATTACACATTTGTTAACTTAGCCAACAACTGCTTTCTCGTAATACATTTAAACAGAGCTTGTCGTGAAAATGAGTACACGTAAACAAAATGAATTTGCTCGAATTGGTACAAATCCTGGCGATTCTCAACAATCATCATTCGCGTTTACATTAGAGACAAAAATGCCCTGCCCAGGAAACAGTGTCAAGTCAACAAATTATGCAGCATAAACGAAATATCCGTATAAACGAAAATATTAATAATCTCACACGGGCAAGTTGCGATAAATCTCGGATAAAGAAGCCAGAACTTTATCGTAAGCGAGGATACACTTGGATCCGAGCGTATATCACGGCCCAGGCCGGGGAAAAAACTTTACCACCCATTGCTAGGAAATATAGCGCCCCATGGTACGACGAGGATCCTGCGGTGAGCAGCATGGCGGTCTTACTGGCCCATATAACTACTTGTTATACCATGCAAGCAATCGTGATAAAATACAGAAAGGATCGTTAAGACGTTCTCCCCCCTCTATCCACGAGAGAATGCACTTACTTGTCCCCTTTTGCTCAACAACAATGCAAAAAGTTGTCCCAAGTCGAATGGCGAACTCGTACGCAAAGCCTGTTTCATTCACGGTAAAATGAACAAAAACCAGTGTACGCTGTTTCACGTTTCGAGAGATCGTAGGTCAAAGGGATCGACTGGGGTCTGGCTGTGATCGTGGAACTCAACGAGTCAGAATAACGCGTGTCGCGTTAGCATTGCGACAAGCATTTATCCGCTTTCTCTCTCCGTGAACTTGAAATCGAATTACAGGCGCTCACGCAACTCCCCGTAATTCCAGACGCGCGAATACGGACCGACGACGACGGCGGAACCAAGACCGTGAAATCTATACGTACCTACACCATGACCAACCATCAACGACCACCTCACGGTCTTATTGTCTTTCGTTGCGAAAGTGCAACGCGTTCGCCCGACTTTACTCACCGCAATTATCAAACGACGATTTTCACGACGCGCAGGAGTAATTTCTATAGACGATCAGACGGTGAGTCCCTTCTTCTTTCTCGAATTTGGACGACGATCGTAACGAGGTTAATCTCTTCATGGACGAAAGCGAAGAGAAAGTGATTTAATTTTTCGTTTGATTTTTGCGTTTTACTCATCTTATATCGGCTCAGAGAAAATAAATATACATACAAAGAAGAAAAAAAATAATGTCACAAAGCAACGATTGTTACGTGGAATAATAACATGTTATCAGCGCTAGCGTACGACGAGTTCTTTATTTTCATTGTTTCAGGGATTCAGTAGTGAACAGTTTTACTCCAATTTTACTCTTTCTTCACTTAAATTAATTTTAATTTAATGAAAACGGACACATACGTGCCAATGTCCCTGAAGAGGTTAAATCTACTCGACTTCCAATAAGTTCGGACTCGTAGATTAGTTTACCGACACGCAAGCCTTAATTAATGAATTGCCCACCATGTTTCCGGGTACGAACGAAATCGAACCACGTCGGACAAGAAGAAGAGAAACAGATGAGACAGATCGAATTGAGATTATCGCTCGAGACCTTCCGTAAAGCCTTCGCCATTAATACCCGATGATAATCCAGGATGGATTGGATCGAACACCGATTCCTGACAAGGAGATAAAAGCGTGACACAGTTGAAATTCATCGCAATAAATTTCGACGTTCGCCGACGATTTATGCAGTTCGTTTCTCTTGAAATTACGGCACTCAAGGAATATACGAGGCAGTTAATTCCCCTCCCGCTGACGTCATGAAGTCATTCGTGTCGTTAGTTTAGAAAATACCGTTCTACGAAGCTTTTACATTCCGCCGAATTCATTATCCCTTTAATTTAAAAGCTGTCGAAACGAACAGCCCTCGCCTGGTGTACACCTTCGACCGTCAAACTGAAATAACCGACGGCGCTTACGCGAACGATGGCTCGTTCTTTCTTGCACAGGGTTCCAACCCTTTATACCAAAAGAAATAATAACGTTGTCCCGTGTCCCTCGAGCCGACGTGTCGACGTGTCAGTTACGTAATTGCGCCAGCCACACGCGCCAGTGGACTCGCTAATTATGAGAGCGGCTGAATGAAGCGTAAAAAAAGACGCGGCAGCGGGAAAGAGAAACCGGAGTTGAAAGATTCACCGGGACGTACTGCACGTACGTACGTATGTACGTCTTTTGCGTAGGTTGCGCGCACAATACACGCCACGCAATTCCCACCGGCATATTCGCGGCATCCTGGGTTCTCACAGTCGAGCCAGGAGTGCGTTCACTCCGTACTCGACGAGTCGTCGACCGTCTCTTTACCTCTGGAGAAATATCGCTCGGACGTTCATCGATCTACGAATCGGTCGCCGAAAGAAAAAAAAGAAAAAAAAGAAAAAGAGAGAACGAAAAATGTAACAGGGCACGAAATTGCGATCATCGAGAAAGGATGGAGGTGGAGGGAGGGGGTCGCCGATCACTTTTCGCGGGTTAGCGACGGATTTTTCAGTGGCAATTTCGTCGAACCCGGTAATCAACGATGCAGATTTACGGTAATGTACGGACGATCGCGCTTGGCCTCCGATAGACACAAGCGATAGTAACGCCATGTCCCACGATGCATTAACTGCAGCTGTCGCAGCATGTCTGCACAGGACGGACTAGGACCGTGCTATTACATTATGCACATGTGGGTCACATAAATACATCGATCTCATTGGTCGCCGATAACAATCGGACCGATCCATCGGATCGACGTCAGTGGCAACGTTACAGAGAATTCAGATGCCATGCACTTGGAAGATGTTCAACCTCTTGGTACTCCACGACAAAGAGCTTCGTTACTCACACCAATTCAATTCCTATCTACGTCCGTCCAATTCTGTCGATACCCAGTCTTCCCCCCAAATCTTCGCGAAACGAAAATGCTTCGAAGAACTCTTTCCCTCTTATCACAACGAAACGTCGCGTCGTTGTCAGCCGTTGATTTCAATGAGCTAAATATGGAAAGAGTTTAGAACGAAGACCTTAACAAGCCTTGGTTCGTCAAGGCTCATGCTACTGACTGCTCATTAGCCAATCGAAAAAGCGAATTCGAATACAAAAA